>NC_051211.1:25813336-25858336 GCF_015220715.1 Pygocentrus nattereri
GATCCCGAAGGAAATTTAGCTGCCAGTAGCTGACACACAACCCTATACAGTAATTGTAAATGGGTGTAGACATATAACAAGAATAAATAAACCAGATCCTATCTACAGGCATATGTACAAATAGAAAGAATACAGCAGTCTGTGATAATATCTATAACCTGAGATTAGAAATGCAGTGCAATAATGACTGTACCAACATTTACAGATGACGACATATAATGACCACAGAATGAATAAATAAATGTGCATATATTGTACCCAGTAAAGTGTCTAATGTCCAGATGTACAAGATGCGCAATGAGCTATAAAGTGCAATATGTGTAGCACGCTGTCTATACGTGCAGATGAATAGATAAACACAGGATAAGCATGAGATTCAGATTCAGTCCCCCAACCCCCCCCCCTTCTCTGCTGGTTGAAGAGTCTGATGGCTCTGGGGACAAAGGATCTCCTAAATATGTCAGTTGAGCAGCTCTGTGACAGCAACCTGCCACTAAACATGCTCTCCTGTCCATGATGATGGTGTGCAGTGGGTGGCCATCATCATTAGTCCTAAATCACATTTTCAGAAACTTACTCAAGATGATCAAATGGCACATGACCCAACACAGGAATAAACTAGCTCACATGCCTTTTACATGAGCATGTATTCTTTGTTTGTGGCTTCTCGTCCACAGAGTTACCCTTCATTTACTTGTTTTTCACTTTCTGGTTACCCGTGCCGATTTACTTATTGATGTCTGTGAGTTCAAACAGCCCTGAAACATAACTTGCATTTAAGATTCTTTCTTTAAATGTAGTGAGCGGCAGCTCATACTCTAATTAAGTATAATAATCATCATTTCTGGTTATTGCCCTTTTGCTTATTTTCACTCCCTGTCATTTCACTGTCTTTGAATTGGAGAAAAATGCTTTGTGCTCTCTCGACCCGTTCTCTCTCACTCGCTCTGTCAGTCTGACTTCTTATATACATGCACTAGCTTGCATTTTACAGAGTGAGGAAGGTTTATTTGTTTGATTTTTCTTTTTTATCATAATTTTTCAGTTTTCAACATTGTGTTTTTTTTGGCTTTTAAACTATTATTCAGTGTGTGCATGTGCATATGGTACAACAACCAAAAGAAAACCTTCACGAGTAAATGAATGTCACCCCAGTCATAGCCACAATCACATGTTTTCTTGCAACAACATTTGAAGCTGACTGTGGCATGTTTATACTGATTATGGCAATTTACACTATAGCTTATGCTTGTGAGTTGGCTGTGCAAAATTCCAATCAAATCTCCAAGAGATGAAACTGAAAAGTCCTTATTCTATAATTTCTTAACTAACGTCTTTTACTCAAAAGTGCCTAGTTTTCCACCTCACAGAATACAGAGAATGGGAATTTTTAAATGTTCTCTGTATGTTTTGGTTGCTCCCAGCAGATATACTCTAGTCTACACTGTTTTTCCAAATTGAAACACTGTAATTATGCCCTGAGTGGAACCTGCAGTTGAGTCCAAGACACAGATATGCAGAAATGAATGAGATTTAAAAAGGGGGTAGAGGCAGGTTAAGAGAGTGGGTGTGAAGAGAGGTGAGATCAACCTAGTGAAAAGATATCTGTGGGAAACAAAACGTGACAACAGTAAAACAACATTAAGACTGTCAAACTTACTCTGGTGGGTAGGCTATTAGCCCCTGCTGTTCAAGTCCCAGGAATTCAAATGCGTTGTCCTTTACATTTGGCAATACTGTAATGTGACACACACATCAGCTGCACACATTTAGACATATACATGCTAAGTCAATCAATAACTTGATTACAATATAGACTTTTCATAATAACATTATCTAATGTGAAAACAGAACACCCAAGACACACGTTTTCCTTGTTCTTTTTACATGTTTTTTATGGCAAACCCTGTACAATTTTGTTAAATTATTCTGACCAAAAGGACTGTGAAGACCAACTTTGTCGAGGAAATCCTCGAAATCTCTCAGTCATATGTTTCAAGGTCATCAACCGCACTTCACTGCACCCATGTCTTTTAAATTAATAAGAGCTGGTCTAATTTGGTCATAGCAAATGTAGGGTTTGGAAATGAGCCAAAGGCACTGTGGTTATGTACGGTTTCTGTCAGCTACCTGCATTCACAACTATTCTGGCACAGCAGAGTGTGAGCAGACCAGATTTTGTAATACTTATCTACAAATTTCATTACTTTGTTAGAGGATTAGATGTATCAGGTGGGGTATATGAATGAAAAGACAAATATGCCCTGTAGACAGATACAGCAAGTGCTTGTGGCTAGCCAGCCCATTTCAAAATAGGACCTTGTAATTACAATAAAGCAAGCATATTATATTGTAGACTTCCTTGAAGACTCTGTATTTTACTGGGCTGGGTTGCAAACCACACACACACCCTAGCCCGCTACAACATACCAAAATAGATCACAGAAGGGGGAGGAAATGGATTGGGTGTGTGAATATTTGTGTGTAAGTGTGTGTGGAAGTTAAATGGTTTGCTACAAGGCTCCTGCAAACCCAGAGAAAGAATAAGGCCTTCTTATGTGTCCATGATTTTCAAACACAGTAGCCCCAGTCAGTGGTAACCCTGGTATATGAACATAAAGATTTTGAGTGTTAAAAAGAATGGCTCTGTCATTTTGGATATGGGCTTTATACACACCTAACTAACTACAAAGTAGAAATGAGAGAGTGAGTTAGAGGATTATATAAAAAAGAATAGATAGAAATGTGTTTACCTGTCTCAGAGTTTGCAAGCAGATTGAGATTCATGAGAGTTATGCTTTCACCGTATTGAGCATATTGAGATGTATGTGTAAATACAGCTTCTTTATGAATGTTTAAAAAACTCCATGTATCGGCTGTAGATTATTACACTGCAAAAACTTGAATATGGTTCAGTGTACCAGTGTAGAGGATGGTCAGGCACAACCTCCTTTGAGCCCCATTCTGTAGAAAAATTTCCAAATTTTTAAAACTTTTATTTTTTTACATACTTTATTATAGCAATAATATATTTTATAGTGGACCTCCTCTCTCAACCAATCACATGTTTATAATAACACTGTTCTGTCCATTCATTAACAGAGTAGTTATTTTTAGGAGAGCTATGTAAATTCTTACCTTAGTGTAACATTTGGATGTAAAAGTTCAAAGAGTATTTATTAACAAGGAGCAAGTTAACAAAAGGGATGTCAAAGCCAGGTCAGATCAGAACAACAAAGAGCAACAATACATCCATGAGTGCTGGTCAAAGAGAGACAGTCAACTGTAACCAGTTCAAAATAACACTACCATAAAGGGGATTCCAGAAACAAGAAATGAAAACAAGGAAAAAGGGCATTAAGATGGAAAGGACAAACAGGAAAAGGAATGCTTGGTATGCAGCGGGTAAATTTGGCAGTTCTTCACATTGAACATGACAAAAAGGCATTTATACACAGGCATGTAACAAGGGACAGGTATAAACAGTTCAGTAATTAGGTGATGTGGATCTAGGAAGCTGTCCATGGTGTGAGTGTTCAAAGAATCAAGTGAACTGTAGTGCATGGAGGCGACTAAGGTGGGGGGAAACCCAGAAATGTAACATTCAGATACTTTACATTAGTAGTACAGGTTGCTAGAGTAGTACTGGCTAATGTTTTTTGAGCTGTATATGATTTTAGATGATGTTATTATGATTTGTCATTAGCCAACTTATATTGGCCAGCTAGCTAGCCTACTAAAAAAATGAGAAGACTGATTTTTATGTTGTAAATTACTTTGCTATTTCTGACCCCTGAATAAAAAAATGATTAATTTAAATGATCTCACTGTATATGCATTGAACACTTCAATCAGCAACCAAACATCTATACTGATTTATATCATGTAGCCCAGCCAGAGTTGTTGTTTTTGTTCTTTGTTCAACTATGCTTACCTGTTAAGCTAGCAGTGTAGCTAGATACCTTTGGTACATTTATGAAAAAAGGCTATAAGAAAATGTTTTTGTTCGCAGACTGATTTTAAACTGTAACTGTGAGAAAAGTCTAACTTTTCAGGGAGGTAAAATTGTTCAAACACGTTTCCCTCAAAAAACACCACCGGTGGTGTTTTAGTCTCATCTCACTGTATATATGACCCTGCTCAAATCAAAGCCCCAATGATGTGTCAATGTGCTGCCATAGAGACAGCATATAAATATATTTTCACAACAAAATCCTGTAACTGGCCAACTGTCCCTGGAATATTTTGTGCCTCTCAAACTATCCTCCTTAATGCACAAGGAGGCAGGCAGGTTAATCACAATTTCAGGTACTTGAAGACATTTTATTATTGCCCTCAATGCCACATCTGTAATCACTGCCACACCTTTTAGTGATTCTCTTTTGTATGAACCAGTGATGCAGTAATATACACCTAACTAAGAAACAACTAAGCAGCAAAGTGTCCAATTACTTTTTCATTCTCTATTAACAGACCAACGTGTATGTACATCAATAGAACTAAAGCTGGCCAGCTGCCTATGCTTTGGGCAGGCCATGTTTGTGTTTCTGTTTGTGTCCTATACTAGTTGCAAGCAATAATGTCATTAGAACTTGATTTTCCAAACAAACTATTCTCCTGAGAAAGTTGAGAATAAAGAACAATAAGGAGGATACCAAGAATAGTGTATAATTTCCACTGCAGAGACATTGTGGTATACTGCTAATACTTCAACAGTTGCTTTATATGAAGTTGAACCACAGATTCAACTGCAGAAGTCATTGGAATGTTTATATGTGTCTTTTCTTTTTTATTCGAGGTTTTCTAGCAAGCTAAATGCATCTGGTTCAGCTGTGGGTTTTAGATCATTTAGCACAATTGAAAACTATTAAACTAATAGTTCTTTAATCACCCTGTAACAATCACCTCTAAACAATGTACTACAGAGGTATTTGAAATGCAGTAACATCATATCATACTGTAAGAATGCCATGTGTTCATGGAGTGTATATAACTGTGCCAAAAAAGGTTTTTTGTGCATTGCCATAAACAGTTCTCTCTTCAGAGTGTGGAAGTGGTGAACCTTTTAAAAGTTTTAGGATGCTCCTCCTAATTCACAGGTTTGATAGGAGGTATTTCACCACAACATTATGTGAATATATGTTTTAAAAAGTTTCCTCACACTCACAAACCTCTTTTTCATGGTTCTTTTAGGAAACCAAAATTAGTTTTTGTATGTCATCACTCAAAGAACTCTTTTCTGGCACTTTTATTATTTAAAGAGTGTACCAGTGAAATTAATGGTGAGATTTAATAGAGTGGAGCCACCAAATATGAAGAAACTAAGAAGAAAGATAAAGATAGAGAAGAAAATGTAGGCAGGAAAGGAGGGGTTTAAGAGAAGCAATGGAAAGCTACAGCAAGGAAAATTATAGGAATGAATAGAGAGAAATGGAGGGAGGGAGTACAGAGGCATGCATAGGGAGAGAGGGAATGAATGAGGGCTATTGACAGAGAGAGAGAGTGGGGGATCAAACACTATTTACACAGAGAAAGGTGGAAAAGGGAGGGTAGGAGGGGATAGGGGGAGGTCACTTTAGCTGACCGATTAAGGTGAAAATTTGGAGTCATTAACTACGATAGAGAGGTCTATCACACACAACGCACTAATTGTCACATTACACAGTGGACAAATTAGGGTCAGTGACTCCCAGTTGTGGTGCTAGACTGACAATTTGTTAAATTCCAATTGCAATGCTAGATGGACAATTTATTCATTTCAGTTCAATTCAGTTTTACATATTTTATGTAAGAGTGCTTAATTGCAATAAATATCACCAAACTTTTTCACAGCTTTTACATCCACACCCACACCCAGCTAAGGAGCAAGCTGAGGGCAACTGTGAGCAGGAGAGGAAGAAACCATAAAAGGAGCCAGGACTAATCTGTCCATTTGCGACACTGGGTAATGAAAGTATAGGGCATGGCTACAATGTACATAAGCAAGATATTCAAATGATATAGAGCAAAAAGATCAATGAAGGCCTGTAAGAGGTTTAACAGTTGAACTGTTGAATGTGTTGGATAGTAAAGAAAACACACGTAATGTGTTTACATAACAATAGTTTAGAGGTAGGTTAATTCATTAATAAAAGGCAGGCATGGTTATTGGCCAGCACAGCATCGCAGAGGCGGGTGGCATCAAAAGGACACATATAGCTTGAAGGAGATATAAAATTACTAGATATGCTTTCCACACAAAAACACAATGCTAATCAATTTGGATGACCTAAATCAGGCTGTCTAATCTTACCTGCAAAGGGTCATTGTGGCTTTCATCCCAAAAAAAGAGCACATCTGTTTAATTAATGAGTCTCAGTCTTTTAACAATCGATCAAGTGAACTCCTGCTTTGTTGCAATGGAAACCTTCAGCCACCCCAGCCCTTTGTGGATAAAATTGGACACCGCAGGTCTAAATTGACATCTTTTCTTAATGTGAATATAGCAGACACCAGCTTTGTGCCTAAAGTTCAAGAAGATGAGGCAAGGCTGTAAAGAATAGAAATTCTATTGCCCAGTTCTCCTTGACAGTGGTTTGACATCTTTATATATGACCCATGGGTTGTAGCCAAAGAGCCAACCATGAAGTCCTAGTATGCTTACCCATGTACCAGTTTGGGTAATAAAGCTACATTTGAGCCCAGATTTAAGTTAAAAGTGACTGACAAGAAAGCTTCACAATAGGACAGGTCCAGTGTGTGGAATGCATACTGGATGGTGGATGGCAGGAGGGGGAATGTACCACTGGGGTGTTGAGGAAGGGGGTGGGGTAGCCAGGAAAAGTCAGAGAGAACAGAGGGGTCTTTTGTGTGACAGGAAGGGCGAGAGAGGCAGTAAGGTGTAGGTACAGTAGAACCCTAAGAGGAGCAGAAGTAGTTGGGAAGATGGTAAGAAACAGCTGTGTGAAGACTGTAGCCAATGGTACTTTTGCATAGTCTTAAAAACATAACTTTTAGAATAAAACACTTACAGAAATGTGGCATAATACTTTAGGAAAATTCTCTTTCCTCAGAACATATTAAATGCACAATTCATTTTTAGTTGATACCTAAGACAAAATCTACCTAAATACATTATTGAATGGTGAAGATGTGATAGCATGTCTTCAGTCAAGCTACATAACTACAATTAATTGAACAATACAGCAGCTAACACAACACCACAACACACAATGCAATACATGTACAGACATTGCAGTCAAACTGAAGAATCTAGTGACTCCATAGAAATGTAATGAGATTGTATTCGCAAGGTAGTAAAGGTATAGACCATTATAGACCCAGTAGAAACAAGGTACATTATATTTACTTTCACTTTGATAAAGGCATTTTCAAAAAACACAGGCCATCCTTGACATTTCATGCCTCACTGGCACTCAAAATAATGGTACTGTGGTCTGACATCAGACACAGGCTCTAAATACATAGATCATTTGGAAATAATTGTTTTATGTGCTCAGAAAGGCAGAATATATCAAATTTCAGAATCTCAACTAGTAAATGTACTACTCAACTTCTGTACATGAACTATCTGGGCTAAATGGAACCATAATTGGCAACCATAGCAAGAAGACTTGCCTGTGATGGATTTTTCTAATTTTGTTTGTTTGAGCACTAAAATGCAAGAGCTGAGATAGCCAGACTATGTGTGAAAATGTCAGTAGTCTGTAGTGGCAAATACAATATTTCATCTTAGTTGCCAAAATAGCCTGCACACTTAAATATGCTACCTAACGTAGATGAAATACTAGGCTAATGAAATGCTGTGAACATTGTGAATAGTTTTTAGTTAAGGCTAATATAAATTTTGGTGAAATTCACACATGCTAGCCACTAGATTTCTCAATGAGGGATAGCAACTGGTTTTATGTGGTAAAATGAGGCCTTATATGAATTATACCTGTACACCATGAGAGTGAATTGTGGGAACAGCAATCAGGTAAACTTTTGCTCTCTACTCTCCAAGCTTGGTGTCAAAAAAGTGAAATACAACTGTTTATTAAGTTTGATGAATGCCAACGAACAACTGTGTTTACAAACTGGAGCTCAGAAAAGATCATTTTGTTTTGTTTATAGCACTTTTCAGCATTAACCGCTGTGGAGTCCAACCCAGATGATGAGATATATTGGCATGATGGAACACTCCTCATAAGCGCACATAATGTAAAAATAAGACAGTTATTTTCTGGTCTGTCAGTCAAGTTTTAGTTACAACTCTGGAATAATGTAAAATGGAAAGCAATTGATTGACATTGACTAAATATTGAATTTAAATTAAATACTGAATTTAAAATGTTGATTTGCTTTAATTGAGGGAGCACTGGGATATAAGGTGTGAATGTGTGGCAATAGAAAATGCTTTATGTCAGTCAGGTAGAAGGGGAACCCCTGCTTAGGGCCCTAATAAAATCAGGACTGTGTCACCTCATTGTCACTGCTGGACTGAGAGTAGTGTGCCAACCAAAAATATCCACAGTGCCCTGTGGGCAGCATCCTGTGACCACTGATGAAGGACTAGAGGATGACCAACACAAACTGTGCAGCAGCAGATGAACTGTCGTCTCTGACTTTACATCTACAAGGTGGACCGACAAGGTAGGAGTGTCTGTTAGAGTGGACAGTGAGTGGACACAGGTTTTAAAAATTTCAGCAGCATTGGTGTGTCTGATCCACTCATACCAGGACAACACAATCTAACACACCACCATGTCAGTGTTACTGCAGTGCTGAGAATGATCCACCACCCAAATAGCTGCTCTGTGAGGGGCCATGGGGGTCCTGACCACTGAAGAACAGGGTAAGTATGCATCTTTAATTTTTTTTTACTTTTAATGTAAGTCAATGAAACTTAATTGAAATTGAAATTAAAATTACACACAATGTTAAGGGCAACAGTCCTTTTCAAATTCTATAAAAAACTGAAAAACAACAAAAATGGAGATGTGAGGTTTTCTTCTCAGAGCAGCAATATATTTGTGTGTATGTGTGTTTATATCACGTTTGTATCAATAATTTTAATTTAAAAATTGTCAAATAAACCCATTCAATTATTCATACTGCACAGAGAGAGACATGGTTAACTGCACATTTAAAAAGAGACCGAAAAGTATATATTATTATAAGAGGGGGAGATATGTATCAGAGTCCAGTTGATTTGTGTGACGGGGTGTCAGGTGTTTTGCTTAAGTGCAGCGATGGTTGCAGGGTCTGAAAGCAGCAAGAAGGAGAAACCAGTGGTATTTCTCCATTAAGGATGATAGCTTGGCCTTCATCCTCCTCTTTCCCACTTCCTCCCCTGACTCCATAAGGCATCCTAGTGCACAGCTTGCCTTATGAACAAGTTTGGCCCAGGAGATTTGCGCAGCCTGGTTCTGTCTGCTGTTATGATACTGCTAACCCTGCAGACCACTCCATAATAATGGCTGATGCCACCACAGGGTCATAGAATAACTTGAGAGCTGCACCCTGTGTACCAAAAGACCTGAGCCTCCTCAGCAGAAAGAGTCTGCTCTGGCCTTTCTTGTACAGTGCATTTGTGTTGTCAGTTTAGTCCAGCTTATTGCTCAAAGGAACACCCAGATATTTAAAAGATCTTCTGCTCTCAGAGTCCATTCCCTGGATGTTCACTGGGGTTGCTGAATGGAGTTTAGGAAGTCTATCACCAGCTCTTTTACTTGTGGTGATTCGGAGGCAGGTCTGCTGACAACAGTCCACAAAGTCCTTTGTAGGTTTTCAGTACGTGCTATCATCTCTATATAAGATGAAGCTGACAATAGCAGACATCATAGAAGCTGCAGGTGACCATCTGCACTGTAGCTGAGGTCTGTAGTGTAGAATTTAAAGAGCAATCGTATCAGACATATAGTTCTGTAACAATACATGCTGTGGTCTGTTGGTAAGGTAGTCCCTGTGGTGAGGTGATGGTCCACTCCTGCACTATCCATCTTTCTTCTCAGGAATATGGACTGAATAGTATTGAAAGCAGTGGAGAAATAAAAAAACCATGAATCTCTCAGTGCTTCCAGCCTTTTTCAGGTGCAAGAGCAATCTGTGGAGAAAAAAGATGATTGCACCATCCACCCAGATGCCTGGTAAACTGCAGCAGATCCACAGATGTGCTTACCAGGGTGTGAAGATAGGCAAGGCCAAGCTTTTCCAGGGCCTTGATAAGATGAGAAGTCAGTGACACTGGCCTATAGCTTTTTAAGTCCTTACTTACACTCTCTCTCGATATGGTACCACATCAAGTTTTCTCCACTAGAGGGACATCCATTCAGACATTCCACCACATTCTCACCCTTTACAGCACTGCAACAGATTTTATCTGCTGGGGGGGGGGGGAGGGGGGGGGGGCGGTTGGGGGGACTTTCGAGGAGCATGTAATTGTGCACTTCATAATGTTTTCTCACTGCACCCCATTTTCACCCTCTATATCACTGCACCCCATTTTCTCTAATGGAAAGGACACCTTTTAGGACACTCTCATGCAGAGGCAGCATAGAGGGCACTTCACAATGACATGCTTTTCCATTGGAAGGGCACCCAGAGGAAGACCATTTTATAGGCACCTAGCAGAGTGCAACTTTTCTGGAACATTTAAAAACAGCAAATGTGTCATGTACTGATCATGTGACTTCTTTGCTTCCCACATTTACAACTTTTGATGATGTTTGAATGAACACCAAATTGTCACTGATTTCGTTAAAGGTGTTTACAATATTTTATTACCTGATGTCTTATGAAATTAACTCTTAGAGACTTTCTTTGAAACATGCTACAGGCATTATATTTGGAATTCCAGTCAAGTCAGAGTCTCTGCTGCACTCTGTAAACTGTAATCAGTCACTCTTTACAGAACTCTCTGTGTCTTTTATTTCATTGGCCGAGTTGAACAACTGCCCATCCTGTGCGGTCCAATGCTATTGCTTCTTCTACTTTGCCAGTGTTCTGGACCATTTTGACCACCGTGGAGATTCATGCTGTACAAAACTGTGCAAACCTCACCTACATAAAGTGCCCTTCTAATGATACTGCTGCTGCTGCACAGATTCAGTCTATTTAAATATAACCATTACTTCACCAGAGGAGGAGGGGTTCCCCTTTTGACTCTTGCTTCCTCTCAAGGTTTCTTCCTCTTGCTCTTAGGTAGTTTTTTCTTGCTACTGTCTTCATTGGCTTGCTCATGGGGGCTTTGACCTGGATTTTTCTGTAAAGTTGCTTTGTCACATGTGTGGTTGTGCTATACAAATAAACTTTGACTTGACTTATTTGGAATGAGCATATATTTCACTGCTTTCTATTTTTATTAGCATTTCATATACAGTCCCAACTTTTTTTAGCTGGGGTTGTATATTACATGTTGCACATGAGTGGATGATTTCACTTGTTTCAGCTTGTTTCAAGCTTGCTTTCTCCACTTATCATTTCAAAAGCTTGGCTAATCAAGCATCCAAAACATGTTAACTAGAGTTTTTTTCTGGTTCAGCTGAGACTACCTCAGCCAATTTGAATATTTTTGTTGACATGGGCATCCCTGCATGGCCACAATTTATTTATTTAATAGCTACTTCCAACATGATAATGAACAATGGCAAAAAGCCATTGACCAGATCTGAATCCAGGCTGACTTTGGCTTCGTATTCACCAGCATGTTGAGGTGGAATGGGAAAATTAGAACAAAAATTGGCAAATAGAAATCTGACTTAGCTTTGTACTAATGTTAGTACATCCATTAGCTTGTTGGGCAACCAAATCCCGCTTGGATTAAAATAAAGGCACTAGCAGTAATTCAGATGATATAAACATGTAGAATTCACAACAGAATGGTAATTTTTTTTCTCCCCTTTATGTAACTTAGCAACAGGTATTACTGACTAATACTACCTAGCCAAACAAACTTTGGCTTGGAAAACCATTCATGCTAATGTGCTTTAGTTTGTATAATGTTAGGGGAGTGGTCAGTTAATGTCTGATAGCTGATAGCTAGGGAGGTAAGCTCTCTGGCTAGCCTAATGGTAAGCCTAAGAACTCAATGCCCTTTTTTTCAATGTCAAAATTTAGTTTGGAACCATTTTTATACATTTATAATAACAAAGATATGGATCTGAAAGTTTAAGCTTGTTTGCACCTACACCAGGTGCTTTTTTAAGCATTACATAACTTTACCAGCCTTTTGTTGCCCCCTTCCCAACTTTTTAGGAATGTGTTACTGGCATCAAATTCAAAATGGGCATATATTTTTTAAAAAACAATAACATTTCTCAGTTTCAACATTTGATATGTTGTCTTCGTACTATTGTCAATAAAGGGCTTTAAATGATTTGCATATCATTGATATTATGCTTTTATTTACATTTTGCACAGCACCCCAACTTTTTTGGAATTGGGGTTGTACTTACCATTACTGAAGATTACAACAACAACAAATTGACATTGCATTTGCATGTTTCACAGACAAAGACCACACGACTGGGAAGCTTAACTGCAATTAATGGACAGATCATAGCCAACAGAATCACAAAGCCTATAAACTCTCAATCCATAAGCCTTATATTTGTTTACTCTTTAAAGTCTCTAATATGCGCTATAAATCCATATCAATAGAGACCTATCACGAAAATATCTCTTTCTTTTTATTATGTAACTTACGTTAGCTTGTATGCCAAAATGAATAACCTTATCTTCATTTTACCTCCTTCACCACCACTCTACAAGTGATTTAACAATGGTGAATGAAATGACACTAAGAGCAGGTAATAAACAGTTACTAGGCTGTTTCTAGTTAACATTATGGGCTGCTAACTTTACTCAGTGCCGAGCCTAATCTGTTATCTGTTAATATTCCCTAAATCTACTAATTTAGTCGGGGATAATCCACTGCTTTAATATACATGTTCATTTAATTAAATGTGCTTATTATGTAAAGTGATTCTTTAAATGTCTTATCCTTTATAAGTGCATCACCACCGGGCTATTCTGCTGCAGCTCTGCTGCGCTGCTAGTATTTGCTGCTAACTTCTGGGAACTATTTCCTCTATCTGCCATTGCTGGAAAAAATGGTCCATTGGGTTGGAGATAACACCATTCTCGCTCTCTCTCTATGGCTCTGTGTTTACCAAGGGATTTTATTATTTCTTACCCACTGAGAAGTATATTTAATAAAAACAGCAGTAGAAAAATCTTCAGAACTGATAGCGTTCTTTCCATAATAAGCTAACTGACATATTAAGCAGTCCCAGGAACATCATCCAGTCTTGACTTGGAAACATCACACAGTTGTGTTAACCCAATAATCTAATTTTATAATCTACATGTTACAGTACATGTAATAATAACAGCAGTAGCAAAGTTTACTAAGGACATCCCAGGAACATCATCCAGCCTTGACTTGGGAACATCACACAGCTGTGATGACCCAGGGATTTTTAATGTTTTATGTTAACCTGAGAGCAGTACATTTAATAATAAAATACATTTGTAATAACAATAATACATTTGACCACACTGGTTTTCCATCAGTGATTTAATGATTTATTGTTGGTATTATTATATTTTGTTATTCTAAGAACATCATCTTGATACGTCCCTAAAAACATAGATATAGATACATGAATAAATAAATGAATAGTGAATCTTACTATTCAGTAGGAGGAATGGATGCATTAAATCATAGCAGTACAGTAAATACAAAATATAATCTTGTATGAGTGTTGGATAATTTCACCTAAAGGGAAAAGGTTTTGTGCACATTTAAATGATTACTGTATTCTAAACTGGATGTGCAGTGATGCTAAATTGTGCCTTATCTAACACATTTGTAAAGTGTATTTTATACAAGGCTTTTAATGCACTTTCACTCACTGTTGGCCATATTAGAAGATGGGCAGTGGCTGGATAATGTTATACTAGATATTCAGTGGCATTTAGTGGTGTTGACGGAATGCAAAAGACGGAACTTTACAAAGTACGGAAGTGCAGCACCCAGACAGTCTGTGATGTGCACACTACATTAAAGCTAGTGCATGAGTTGCCAACTCAAATGTTAAGAAGAGTAATTTTTTCCTTTCAGCACAAATCAAATCAACTTAGGATTCAGAACATTTTGAGTCCATTTTACCATCTTGGCTCTACATGTGTCTCAGTATGTGCTAATGTCCTTTTTCCACAAAAGTAGAATTTGCAGATTAAATGTTTCAGGAAACCAACTGAAGTGATTCTAAATGCAAATAAATCTATTTATCTCCAAATGTTCATCTAAAATCTTTCTCTTTGCCTTTTCGTTAGCTAATAGCTACAGCTACTGAACAAGCAGTAATAGGTTACATTAATTCCAGCATTTAAGATTATTTATTGTTGTAAACTTTGAACAATCACACACACACACACACACACACACACACACACACACACACACACACACACACACACACACACACACACACACACACACATTTTCTAAGCTGCTTCTTCCTCAGCAGAGCTTTATTTTACTGCAAAAGAAGGATTATATTTTTTACCTAGAAATCTAACTCTGATGTGGAGCCATAACTGGCCAGTAAAATAGCCACAGGTTGCCAACCCTTGAGCCAGAGTATGGAAGTACTTTGGCTTCCAGGGAGTTGAGGGGGAAGGCCATATTACATGTTTCCACCCATTTTCCTCCCATTTGTAGTTGCTGCCAACCAGAAGCAAGCAATGTCAAAGCTTCCACCCAGAAAGAGTGATGTGAACTATAACTTTATTGCAACTTTTATTGCCAAGGATTTAATCCGTACTTAGTCACTGAGAACCAGGGCTTTCGCGGTATGTTGCACACTTTAGAGCTGAGACCGTGTCCAATTAGACCAAAACCAAAGTCACAGAATCACTGAAGAAAATGGATAGAATAGCTGTAATCTGCTGTGTGGACATCCATTGCCACAGGATCTTATTTCACTGTAGCAGTGCATTTTATCTCAGATGAGTGGTGGCCTCATGTGCTCCAAACAAGAGCAGTGAATGAGAGTCTTCTAGTTCACTTGGCACATCACTTCCATTTGATTTATTAATAAAAGATATTGGAAGTAAATGCATTATAGACTATTACAAATACTTTGCTTTAAAAGTACCAAGTCATCACACATTGAAAAAAAGAAATCCTGTATAGATAAAAGATGCATCATGGTGCATCGGTAATCATTTTATAATTGCATCGCAGCCCTCTGAATCATACTCGAATAAAAACGTGAGGTGCCGCTCCTACTCAGAATTATTCAAACCCATGAATATTGTCTTTACTACTTAGTAGCACACCCTTTTGCTGTTATGACTTGCTATAGACATGATGCAGAGCAAGACGCCAACTTCTGGCAGTGTTCCATTCGTCATGGGCAATAGCCTCCAGTTCAGTAATGTTCTTGGGTTTGCATGCTGCAACCGCCTTCTTCAAATCCCACCAAAGATTTTCTATGGGGTTCAAATCAGGCGACTGTAATGGCCACTCCATAATCTTCCAGGACTTCTATCAAAACAAGCCTTAGTAGACTTTGAGGTATGTTTTAGATCATTGTCCTGTTAGAAGTTTCAGTGATGTCCAAGCTTCAGCTTCCTCACAGAAAGCATGACATTTTCTCTAAGGATTTCCTGAAACCTTATTGAATCCATCTTGCCCTCTACACGCTACAGGTTTCCAGGGCCAGAGAAAGCAAATCAGAGCATCACCGAGTCACCACTATGCTTCACTATAGGCAGGGTGTTCTTTTAAGCATATTCTTCATTCTTCCTCCTCCAGATAATACTGCTGAACCCAAGAAGTTCCAGTTTTGTTCCATCGTTTCACGGAAAAGAATCCCAAAACTTTTTGGCTTATTTATATGGTTGTCAGAATATTGGAGATTACTTTTCTTGTGGTTTTGGATTAGTAAAGGTGTATACCTTGGAGTTAAAGCCTTCAGCATGTAGTATGCACCTTACTTTGCAAACTGAAACCTCAGTGCTTGTTGCAACCAAATATTGCTCTCACTTGAGAGTTTCTGACCACCTGCCTCCTCAGTAATCTGGTGGCAGCCAGTGATAGCTCGCTCTTTCCATCACATCCAGGTAGTATAGCCAGTGTTCCTTTAACTTTGAACTATGCTTCCAACTGTATCTCTTGGAACATTCAGTGTGTTTGCTTATCTTATTGTGTACTTATTTGTCCAAGGTAATAATCTCTTCTCTTAGCTTTCTGGACAACTCTCTTGATTTAGCCATATTTCTAACATGCAGCCAAATTTTACAGTCAACAAACCCCTAGCTCATCCAGGTATTTGATGTGTTTTATCTCAAGCAGACCTGATGCAACTAATAAAGCCCTCGATTAGTTCCATCAGGTGTGCTTGAAACAACACCTGAACTGTAAATGTATGCTCTTATGAGAGATTCCATTCAGGGGTTTGAATAATTCTGAGACTACAGTAGTTATGAAAAGTGGCCTTTTGTGTTGAATTTGGAGAAACTATTTGTTATATTAGTTGTGTTGAGCTATTTAAATTGTTCTTTTTTTATTGATTTAATGCAAACAGCTAAAATTTTGCAATGGGGCTGAATCATTTTGATTGCAACTGTATGCATACATTTATGTATATGAACAGGGTTGGATTGGGACTTGTTTTCAAACTGGAGTTACATCATACAAATCGGCCCATCCCAAACTATAACTGTATTTCTCCTGCTGCACACACAGCAACATTCACAGCATTGCCTTCATTCAAAACAACCATTTCTAAAATCTGCGCATTTCTGTGTTAATTTTTTCTCTAATTTATTATTTATATACTACACTGAGACAACTGCAGTGGCTAATGGTAGAATGAAAAACAAGTTAAGGATAATGTAATTTTGTAGCTTTATTATTCTTGTGTTCTCCCTGCAACATTGAGTTTTTGCAGTTCTTGCCTCTGTTGTCCATCTTGGTTCATAATTCATGTCTAAAAAACTGCTACATTGGTAAAGGAAAAGTAATGAAATCTGATGTATTAATCAGTACCAGATTTGGTACACTAATCTCTCAAGACTGACGTTAATTAATTTCTTTAGTTAATTCATTTCTTCCTCGGATTTCTTTTTCACCTTAATAGTGTAGCAGTTACATATTGGGTATCTGAATGTAAATCCTACACAATTTAAGGTGGAACAGAAGGGAGAATAACAGCTTCATCTAAATCTCTGTCTACTGTACTCGTGGCTCTTCCACTTGAACATCATCACGTTGGGGTCAAATGCGTCTTTGCTGCATGACTCGTGATTACTGGAGCAGTCATGGGCTGGAGGTTAGGTGACTGAAGAGCTTTTGAGCAAGGCACCTGACCCCCAGCTGCTCCCTGGGCACTGTGGATAGGGCTGCCTACTGCTCCAGGTAAGTGAACTCAATGTCCCTAGTATGTTTTCACTAGTGTGTATGTGCTTCACTGCATGGATGGGTTAAATGCAGAGGTGAAATTTTCCCATTGTGAGACTAATTAATAATCACTTAATAATTAATCTAGTCTTGACCTGGGGACATCATTTAGTTGTACTTACCCTGTACTTACCCTGGTGTGTGTGTGATATTGTGTGACTAATGAATAATAAATAAACAATGAAATACAAAAATCTAGAATATGATATGCCAATGATAAAATGTTTTGAGCATGAAATATCAGCACAAAATTGTTTTTCTAGTTATTTAATATCTGCCATTTAAATTTGCAAATGCGTTAAACTATTTAACATTATGGTCACTCACAAATCAAGCAAATAATGTTGATTGTCTTATAACAACGATGCATGTCAATGTCTGGTATGTATTTGTGTAAGAATTCAGTATCAGTCAGACGGATGCAGATCTTAGTGAAAACAATGGATTTATTTACGTGAAACAGTGGGGAAGTCCAGAGGCAGGCATGGATCGAAACCAGAACAGCATATATGATCACCAGAGTGATCATGACACCAGGCAGACAAAAGCAAACGGATAACCCAATATGCAACATAAGCAAAACAAGCATAAAGGTCAAAACCAGGAATCCAAAAACAGGCAAACAAAACCAAAGGGGCAAGGCAAGAATCAAGGTCGCAATGAACAGGCAAAGAGTCAGGCAGGACAACAAGAACAGGTAAATCAGGAAACCACTCAGCAAGTTCATAAATGAAACAATACCTCACAATGAAAGCTAGCTAAAGCCCGGGCTTAAGTACTATACTCGTGAGGCACATGATCACCTAACACAGGTGTGGAGAGTCAGTAATCTGGCGATTGTGATTGGAACCGGGTGTGTGGCTGATCGTCACCAGACCTGTGATCACCCAGAGTCTCCTGGGAAATGGAGTCCGCTCTGGACTCCGACGCTGTCAGAAAGTCTGAGGTCACGTGTTCTCCCAAAGTATCTTAGGAGATGGAGTTCAGAACACTGAGAGGATCTGTCTGCGGCATGACAATTTGTTGGTAATCGAACAGTTGGTTCTCATAGTCATGATGTTGAAATGGGCAGGCAGCAGACCTGCGTGACTTTGACAAAGGACAAATATGGCAAAATGGCTGGGTCTGAGCATCTCTGAAATTGCAAAGCATATGTGATGGTATTGACAGTGGCCACTGAAAGGACCAACCATGAATCGGTGATGGGGTGTTGGAGGCCCAAGGCTCATCAATGTCCAAGGGCAACAAAGTCTATGCTTTTGTGGTCTGAAAATGCTACTGTGGCAGAACTCACAGAATTTTTTTTAATGATAGTTACTCAAGGAATGTGTCACGTCACATGTACCTAACCCTGCTGTGTATGAGGCTGGATAGCCATAGACCAGTCAAAGTGCCCTTTCTGACCCCTGTCAACAGTGGAAAGCTCCTACAATGGGCATGTGAGCGTCAGAATTGAACCTTGAAGTAAAGATAAAGGTCATCTTCTCTGATGAGTCTTATTTTCTTTTACATTACATGGACAGCCAGGTAGGTGTGTTGCCTGTCTGCCTGGGGAGGTGAAGGCACTAGAACAACCCATGTGGAGAAGTCAAACTGGTGGAAGAAGTGTGATGCGCTGGGCATTGTTCCACTGCAAAACACTGAAGTATTGTACATGTCAGGTGCTACATATCTAAACATTGTTGTAGACCAGGTTCACCCCTTAATGGTGATGGTATTCCCTGATGGCAGTGGCTTATTTCAGCAGGATAATGTGTTCTGCCACACCTCACACTTTGCTCGGCAACAGTTGGTGGAGCACGATGAAGACTTCAGGGTGCTTCCCTGGCCAAAAGATTTCCCAGATCTCAATCTGGAGGCAACATCAAAGGCACAGCAGAGACCATTGCTAAGTATGGGGCTCCTAGACAAATGCTCTTTTTGTTGGGTAATTTTAATGCAATGTCTTCACTTTGCTCACAGATGTTCAACATAATGTTAACCTTTGTCACAGAAATCAAACTATGTAACTGATGCCTTTATATACTAAACTTCTGATCGCTTACACTTCTGGGCTGATCAGACTATAAATTAGCACAGCTGCTTCCGAGACATGGACAACCATCTTTAGTGCTTTAGTCTACAACTGTTCATATATGATCCAATGAAAAACCTTTTTTGAATTTTGCTTTGATCGGACTGATTAAGATATTTTCTTTGATTGTCATAACAGAAAGTTAATTACTGAATCTATTTAATTACAATAACTACTTTTATGTAGCCTCCATAATATCAGTTAAAACAACAGAATAGTTTCTGAATAATAAACAATAGATTATTGATATGATAGTGATCAGGAGGAAATAATAATAATAATTATTATTATTGTTATTGTTATTATTATTGTTGTTGTTGTTGCATAAGATTTTGTATTCATGACTAAGTTGCTTGAGGGGGTAAAATCAGTTATGATGGGTAAAATCAGTTTTTACATCAGTTTTGTCCCCACGTCAAGACTGGATGTTGTTCCTGAGACTGCATAACATACAAAATAGCTTACTCTGGTGAGAAAGCTAAACTTTCATACTACTGTTATTATTAAATGTCACATGGTCACATGTCAGCACCAGCTGAACGTATCTTCAATCATAGGTTTGAATGTAAAGTCCATCCTAAACCTTACATTGAGAGTACTTAGTTTAAAAACTAAAGATTTGAAAACTACTGCTTAGGTGATGCCAGGCAGTTTACATGGTTGCTAGGGTGTTGCAGGTAGCTGCTGAGGTGGTGCTATAGAATTCTAGACTATGAGGGTGCTGTTAGGATGTTGCTATGATATCCCAGGTGACTGCTAAGGTGTTGCTAGGTGGTTGCTATGGTATTACAGCTGAGTGCTAAGGTGGTGTTTTGTTGTTAGGCAGTTGCTATGTTATTCTAGGCAGTTGCTAAAGTGTTGCAGTGAAGTTGTCCCAGATGCTTGCTCTGGCATCCTATGTGCTTTCTAGGGTATCCCAGGTGGTTGCTCAGATGTTGCTAGGTGGTTGCTATGGTATCCTACGTGGTTGCTAGGGTGTTGCTAGGCGGTTGCTATGTTATCACAGGTGATTGCTATGTGGTTGTCATGGTATCCTAGATGGTTGATAAGGTGCTGCCAGGCAGTTACTGTGGTAACCCAAGTTATTGATAAGGTGTTGCTATGGGCAATTAACATGGTGTATGGGCTGTTTATTGTGTTGATATTATTATGTTGCTTGAAAAATGAATAGAAGTCTATAAGAGAAACAGCTGATGAAAAAATGTCATATGTAGCAGTGTGGGTCAGTATGGTTGTGGATTAGACTTCTGGGACCTGCTCTGAGTGAATACATGCAGTTTGGTGGTTATTGGGTAAAGAAATAATAGGGCTTCTCTGTGGTCGAAGATGAATGGGAGTCATTGTGAGGAACGAGGGATGAAAAAACAATACACAGAGGAGTGTGGTTCAGCAGTGGATTACAGCTTGGGGGCCTGTCCTCTATGAGTACATGCAATTTGGTAGGTGTCAGGCAAAAGAAATAATTTGTGCGGGGGCAAAAATTAATGGGGCTCTGTGGGAAAAACAAGGGATGGAAATCAACGACAAGCAACACTGGAACTACAGAAATTTGAAAAAGTTCAAGAAAAGCTTATGATTGAGAGGTTGACACAGCCAGTAATAATGGCAATTTAACATGAACCTTTCCTGAACCTTTTCGCTTTCCGTAGTTCGAGTTGCTTGCCGTTGATTTCTGTTCAGTAAGTGCACATGCCCAACGGTTGCATTTGTGAAGGGAAACATGAATCGGATGCACCAGCTATATGGACACTTCTTCAGGTTACCTAATCATACGTTGAACATTATCAGTAAATGTGCTAATCATATTACAAACTAAGATCAGATTAATTGGGTTACAGTTGTTACAGACATCTGCACCTGTCACAATGTTGTGAGGTGGTGCTGGGGGTGTTTAGCTCAGCTAGAGTGTGGTTATCGGGGGTGGTAACATTGGTGGACTGATTTTTATATTGTGACAGATCATCTGCACCTGTAGCAGAGTTGAACCAGAGGGGCACTGCAGAGGTGGAACTGGCCACAATGAAAATTATATTTTTACAGTTTGGAAAGATGTGTTCACATTTCAAGCAAGGCTGGTGTATATTATTATCACAGAGCAATCCATTTCAGCTATTAATGGAAAAAAAACATCTTAGGGTGTAGTTACTCTTTAAGTCATCGTTTGGGGAATACCCAAGTCAAGCCTGGCTCATTTGGCCCACATCTGAGGACGTCCTTTCCTGCCTCAGATTGTGTATTAGAAGGCCGCGTCCAGCTCCAGCCAGGAAACTGTATTACTTTTCACCCTAGTGACTTGAACAGGCATGAACATCTTACTTTCCTTATATATGATTTAAGATATGTTTTATTTTAAATAGGAAAGAAGAGGAAGTGGTCAGGTTTTCTTTTACAATAAAAGAGAGAAAACAGATACATGATTTGTGACTTCATACTAATTACCATTACCCTCGCCTACCACACCAGTTAAACAGGCAGCTGCCTAGGACTATTAAGCTCCAATCATCGAGTACAAATTTTGAGCAAAACGTGTCAAGCAGGGATGCACGTTGCTTGCGTGTGTCATCGCAGGACCAGACGGCAACATGAAGTCATGCAAAATTGTGATAACGTCATTTGAAAGTGGATGACATTCAAGACTTTTTTTTCCTCTTATTATTAACTCATTTTTAAAAAGACCACCTGCAATCAAACATGTGCTTTTCTTAAATGGTTACCTCCTCTTGGATTACATGATATTTTTATAAAACGTGTTACCATTACTATTAGGTGCTACTTTAAGAGCACCTGACTGCCCTTATATTATGCAATATTTACAGCGGTAAGGGAGCACTTAACAACAAAAACGACAACAATGGAGTAAGCTCTAAAGAAAAAAATACCATTGCAGCAATTATTATTTTTGTTTTTAGTATCCAAGCATCAGAACGACTCGTTGTTGTTGTAATTATTATTAGTTTTTTTTTATTATTTTATTTTATCCGCACTCAAAATATGCGCCCCAGGCTGTGTGCAACGTCCTGTTTGTGGAGAAAGCCGTGAAAGGACGAACTAAACCAGTAGATCCCAACAGTCATTGCTTCATTAACCCAAAGTGAGACCAGCCAGTATTCCACCAGCTATTTCGCAGGTTATATAAAACGCGCAATTCTTGAAAAGTGCTCCCTCCAGCGAGCTACACGTAGCAGTACACCGCCACCCACCACCCAGGGCCCTGGGGTCCTGCTGGACTGAAGACCATACCATTCCACGTCTAGGAGTGGGGCGGCGGGGGGCGCTGAATTAGTTGGCACCTACCGTTGTACAACCGAGACGCTGTTTTTCTCAGGAGAAGTAAATTCTGGCTTTTTGTGTGAACCTCGGCGGGATTAGAGAGGAAATCTAAAGGTACACGTGCGCTTTTAGTAGCTAATCTCAACTGAACGGGAGACGCGCTCACAACAGCGACTCTGAGCACGCTGCAGGTGTGGAGCTCAGAAGGTCGTGCATTAGTGTGTCTGATGCTCCACTGTAATGCTAAAAAGCTCAATGAGTTGATTATTTCTCAAAACCTGGGATTTAAGTAGGAACGGATGATGGAGAAGGAGAGGAGAAATACACATAAAGGAAACATAAAAAAAATCTACAATATTTAAACCTTTATTTAGACATGACACAACAGGAAAAACATCTTCACTCACTGTACAGCCCATCATTTATAGAACTGCCAGTCTATTAAAGGCTGTGCCGCGGAAATAGACGTCTGAAACGATCCTAAGTGGTTTTTGTGCAGTTTAATACGCAAACACTCAGAATGCACGAAATAGTTTGGCAATACAGGAGAAGCGGTTTTTTCCCCCACTTATGTCTCATGGCCAGCGCTCTCAACTGTCTGCCCCATTTGAATTCGTTTGTCCTCCGTGAGTAAATTGCAAAGAACAACTTCAGTTTTAAGTTTAGGGCTCGAAAAACTGCTTCAGAGCTCTTTGTACTTCCTCTACTAACGTACTGTTGCTGCCTTAAACATGCGCATACACTGAGAAATATAAAACCACCCGCACTTTCTCGCTGGTCCACAGTTTGCATATTTCAGGACAAGCTCACGAGCACTTTCCACATAAGAGACATAGCAGAGAAGGAGGAACATGTTTAAAAATGTTAAATTAAAATGGTGCATTCCATGATTTCACCCTTCTTAATGATTACATACTGCATAAGGGTGGTAAAACAGAATTTTTTGACACCTGCATGGCTGGCACTGCTATATAATTTCAGGCATATCACAGGACTGTTTATTTTGTACATATAAAAAAAGACAGCTAGTGTGATCCATGAGAAATCAGCATAATCAAGTTCTGCAAACCCTAATCAAGTAACTCATGTTGAGGGCCACTGCACTTCAAGAGTTTTTAGTCTGGTTAAACAGCCAACCTTAGTCAAAGCTCCACTGTACAACTTTGATCACTTTCTGTATTTAAAAAAAATGCAGGCTGATTGGGCATACTGGGGTACTGCTCGAAAACAAACAAACAAACTTTCACACAGAACAAAGGGGATATATTCAAAATAACACATCCACCTATGTCCACAAAATCTGTATGTATAACTACACATCCTTCCCACTAAGAACTTAAATCACAAGGATAAAGATATTACAGTACCATTGTTTAATAGAGGACAGTAAAAAAAAAAAATCTAGCACTGGCAATATAAAAAAATGAAACACCTGGAATACAGTAGACATGAAGGTGTACAGTGCAGTATGAATTTTTGGAAGCCAGGAGGGCAACTGTTACATAAAGGAGAGGAAAAATGAAAACAAAGGATGTAAAATGTGCCCCTGATAAAAATTCCAAGTAAAGAATGGCAAATTAACCAGAAGTTGCTGATAGACCACTGCTTCACCAGGCCTTTGGAAACAATGGGGGAACTTTGCACTAACTGCATTAGCAGATGAAACTCACTGCATAACCTTTTTTTTGTTTTTGAGACAAACAGGGATCTCTACATGTTTACAAATGCAATGGGAGAGTTATGGAGTCACAGACTAACGAGAGTGACGAATTCTAGTATGTATGAACACATATGATCGGGGCAGCAGGGGTACTGCCAAACTCTGCTAGACAGAAGCCTGTCAGGACAAGAGCTGGACAGCCGTGCTCCATTCTATCCACCGAAATATCAATTATTAACTACTAAAACAAAATAAATAAATAATGTTGGGCTTGGCATGTGCTTCCAAACTTTCAGGAAGAAAAAGCACCTGGGATGAAGAGATTGCTTTGTTTGGATGACATATAGCCTGCAGAATGATATTTATATACATGATTTTTTTTCTTTTTTCTTACAGCTAGTACACTTTTCCAAGATTTTAGAATGTGCATCAACACTCCTTCACATACACCTATAGTTGGCAAGTACTTTGTTCGTGGATTGTGCACATGAGGAAGTGCAAGATTGTGCCATCTCATGCAAGTATTCCTCAGATGCATAGACTGTGACATATGCTGGTTTTAACTCCTGATTACAGAACAATTATTCTTATCAAAAATTTCCACCAGATACTCCAAATGCATAATAATCCATATGTGAATCTGGCTCTGGGGTTTTGGCAAATGTGAGAAATGCACAGACACCAATACAGATGGAATGTATAAAATCTCTCAGATCGATCATGAATGTCCTTCATAAGGCTTGTTCGGCCATCAGGTTGAACACAGTCAGTAGTATACCACCAGCAGAGTAGATATCTTTGGAAAGAGAGAAGCTGGTCACCTCTGTTGGTCAATGACCGACCAACCAATACACACAGAATGTATGTCTCTGGGGTCAAGTGTATTTCTTTTTTTAAGAATCCAAGCAATGGACCACATGAGAGACATGGAGAACACCTGGAACTGTGAAGCTAAACAGATCAGTCACTTCTTACAGAATAAACTGCAAAAAACCAAAACAACCCATTCAATAATTTCTACAAAATTCTCACTGGGCCTTTCTGCTAGGGCTAGGCAATATGACAATATTTATCATTCTCATGATAAATTGTCACAAAAGAGTATGTTATGATTTTCTGACCATGTTGTGGATATCATCAGTACATGAACACTGATCAACTGCATGTTTCATTATAAACAGAGCAAAATTAGTCCCATATAACTGGATTTAGTGCAACACAAGGCCAAATATGGGATAAAAACCATTGTTCACAGTTGTTGATAGTATTTTTTTTTATGTAGCACTACTGGTTCTTTTTTCTCTGTTCCAACTGACCAGATGCCTTAAAAAAAAATAAAAATAAAAGACGTTTCATGCAAAGTATTACGCTATTCGATTTTTGCCATAGCGCCCAGCTCTACTTTTTACCCTCCACTGGATATCACCAAAATGAATGTCGAACACACTAAAATCATCCCACATACATTTTGTTCATAAAAACCCTGGCTAGCAGTTTGTACAGGCCAGACTAGAAGATCCTGAATTTTCCATGCTGCATTCCAATGCACTCATTTCATGAGTACAGTACATAAGCCCCAGAATGGCATGTAAGCTAAAGAGTCTGCAAAAGCGCATTGTCTGCGCTTAATTTCGTAGCCAAGAGGGATGTTCAATGCAAGTTCATCTAATGAAATTTCATGCTCTGGTCAATAGAGCTATGCATTTGGTCAATTTTAACTGCTTTTGTGTAGCATGTAAAAATAAACAAAACACATGAACATCATTGTCAATACTCTCGAATTGGAAGATAACATAGAAAACTGAAGCCTATCTTAAGATAAACTTCATAACCTGTATATCATTTGAAGACATCTTTCTGTGCAATGCGTCCCTGTTTAAAGTCTTAACCGGAAATTGCATGTTTTTTTTTTTTTGCATCATTTTTCAAATTAAAAATGTGAAAATCTTTTAGGGCTATTCCAGCATAGGCGACAAAGCAGTGAGGGGAAAAAAGGAGGACAGAATAAACGATGGTGTGAGCAGGAGATTTAACTCAGAGACACAGTGAAGCCCCAATGTCCAAGAAGCTGGTAAACCCTGGTGCAAACCGGATTTAAGTGGGTCGAGTTCATTCCACATTAGGTCAACTGATGGGGAGCCTCCAGCATCTCCATAAGGAAGGTGTCAATTGGAGTATCACCAATCAGCTTGAAAAAGAACAGGTGTTCCAAACACTTCAAGCCAATGGATCGCAGGGCTGGCAACCGGAGGAGTAGCTTGGCAAACCTAGTGGCAAAGTAATAGAAACACAGACTGTATTCACAGTGCATGATATAAAAACAAATTATTAGCAGTGCAGCAATATTCAATATTTCTGTTAATATTAATTGGGCGGTACAATGGGTAGCGTTGTCGCTTCACAGCAAGAAGGGCCAAGGTTCGATTCCCCAGCCGGGCAAGCGGGGTCCTCTCTGTGTGGAGTTTGCAAGTTCTCCCCGTGTCTGCGTAGGTTTCCTCCAGGTCATGCAGTTAGGCCAACTGGACATGCTAAATTGCCCCTAGGTGTGAGTGAATGTGCATGTCTGTCTGCCATGTGATGGACTGGTAACCTGTGCAGGGTGTATCCTGCCTTCCGCCCAATGACAGCTGGGATAGGCTCCAGCTCCCCCAGAGACAGAGAAGTGGCTTAGAAGATGTGTGTGTGTGTGTGTAATATTAATTGTTATACTTAAACAATAATTAATCCAAAATTAATTATATCAAATAATTGATTAATTATATCAAAATTTAAATGTCTTAAAATACATTTGGATAATAAAATTTATTGCAAAGATGATCAAGAAGCACATCCAGTATGAACATAAACATACACACGTTTCAGACAGATTTTTATATGGCTCTTCTGAACCTTAAATGCACTTTCCTGTAGTGATGGTGATGCTGAAGTGTACAGTTCTATCAATTAATACATCTAATATTTCAAATGAGGAAAAAAAATGTACCATCCAAAAAAGAATGACCATATTCTAATATTTGAACACATTCTATATTTTTTTCCTATCAGCATCGACTGATACTGAGCTTGATCAATACTTGTATTTTTAACAAATAGAGCCGCACAGTGCTTGCTTCCTGTACTGTAAAGTTGGTCAAACCAACAAATTAAGGTAAGATATGCTAAGCTGCCAGTTTCTTCAATATACTACAGTAAAATCACTTTATCGTGCAAAAAAGGAACACTAAACTTTTTTTTTTACCTACTTCGTTTAAAATAATATTTTACATTCTGATTGGTCAGAGATTTTGGCTACTAGTTACTTTAAAAAGCTGCTATAAAGTAGGCTACAGCTTTTGCTTGGCCTGAAAGGAGTTGTTAATGAGGAGTGTGTAGCTGCACCCTCTCATTTCACTTGACAGCTAGCCTAGCCACTTTCTAAAAAACAAAATGGGTCAAAAAATGAGTACAAATTATGTGAATTCTGTACCTGCCCTGCTGGTCAGGGTATCTTTGCTTGCAATAAGCCTCCAGTGATGCATAGACTTTTTCTCTGAGCAATTCCACCTCACTCGGGCTGGACAGCCCCTTTGCATCTGTGAAATACAGACGGACAAAACTGAATGACTGCACCTTACTTCAGCCAAACAAATGCACGCATGTTTTCAATCACATATTGTGTACATATAAAGTAAAAGTAAACCTCCTACTTCGGCAAGCTTGAAATGCTCATGCTTGGGCTCAGTCTACCTTAAGTAGCATTAAATCCAGTGTGGGGAACTGAAAGTACACCACTGTTGGTTTGGCACTACGACACTGGGAATCCCAAATAATATATTTTTTTAATTAACTGAACTGCGTGATGCCAAATTATTGGTAGTGTGGTACAAGATCATCACATAGCAGATCTGACTGGTTCAGCTATGTTCAAACCCATGGTGAAATACTCCAGTAGCACCATGCTATTAAACATGTAAACAGTTCCCATTGCTCATGAAATTATTCATTCATCTAAATTATGTTTTCTTTCTAAACATTGTTTTTATTATACTGTATAGATCTTTTGTATTGCTGTTTTATATAAAGAATAAGCCACACACACACCTGTGTTACAGGGATTTCAAATCGGTTAGGAAGTTTTAGGTCTTTTTACACACAGTAAATATCATAATCACAGCATGTACATTTATGTACAATATTATAATCATTAATGTTAAATGGCCATGATTTTTGTGCCCTGATATATATTTGACCACTCAAAATGAACTCATTATTATTATACAATAATATGCGCTACAATAAGTGTTCACCACCTGGCTAGGAGAAAAACTGAATTATGCTGAATTATGCTTTTCAAAGTACAAAAACATTACAATTAATAAACAAAATCAGCTCTGAATTCACAAATGAATACGCAAAAAGGTTTAAATTGTAGTACCTGGGTTGAAAAGGATGATGGCTCTCAGACAGCCCAACTCAGTCTTGTCCATCTGCATATCTCTCATTTTACTCACTAGTTCAGTTAGCACCCTGTGTCACAGTACAAAATAAGAGAGAAGGAAGGAAGAAGAAAGAAAAAGCAAGAGTGCAGAAAATGAGGGGAAAGGAAGGAGGAGTGACATCTGTTAAAGTTGAAGGCTATATTTAAATTTATCCTCTGTTTGGCACCACAGCAAAGATCAGAACAGGGCACACAGTTCTTCTGCTAATTGGCACACTTCAGCAAATGAATAACATGCAGTACTAAAGTCTTCAGTCAGTCTCCCAACTTTGTGAACAGCATTTGAATAGGCAGGTTATAACAAGACAAATCCAAAAAAAAAACAAAAAAACAAACAAACAAAAAAAACAAACATGGGATCTTAACAACACGTCTTGAACAATTAGATTTAGCTAACACATTAATGGCAACATGAGGGTTGCAAGAGAGACGTTAGCCTGCTGCCACAGAGGACCTGTTATTGATATAAACAGACAGGTCGACTTTGAAGCCCCCAACCAAAAAACTGTACACTCAAGTATCAAATAAACAAGATTGCAAGATGATGTGTTTGCTTTTTGCTGTTTTTTTTGCAATATTTATGCCATGTGGTGTAGCATCATTACCTGTCAAATATGGCCCCAACCTCTGCATTGTGCGCACTCTCCCTGTGTATTCAATCACAATGTGTTATTACAATGTCAATACACAGATTATTACATTGTTGATATTTCCCCCATTTAAGAGTTGACTCCGTGTGCACTAACAAAAGGGCCCATTCAAGGAGTAACAAGTTACAGGCTATTGTTGAGAGGGAGACAGCCTGTTCATACTGGCACTGGCTTGTAGCATTAGCTATGCAAAGCAGCAAGAAAACTTAACAATGACAAAATGAAGACCTAAGAGATATGCCACTAAAGGTTAAAAATTCTGAACATGAACAAAAAATTTACATTTTTAAATTTTATTTATGCAGCATGAAAGCAAATGTTAAGGGCTACTGATGTTCCCACTCCTGAGAACAGTGTATGACCAATTACATGCACTACAGATTAGTCATGTCCAAACAGAACAAGTACATGAAAAGGTCTAGAATAAGAATAAAGGTCATTAACTGTATGAGTGTTAAGCAGAAACACAACCACATAGTAATGGTGCAAGTAATAAAACAGGCATACAATGAAGCACCATGAAAGTCAGAACAGCTACAGACAATACAAGACTATTCATTGTTATAAATCCATTGCGTGAGCAGGAAAGATAAATGATTAACCCCTATTTGTGCACCAAGAAAAAAAAAAATGAAACATAGGTTTACAATAGAGAAATTAAGTTGATTGAACATTAGGGCTGGGCGACAGGGCTATGAAATCTGATGATTATTATTTACCAGCAGCTCGATGTCTTTGCTTGAGACGACAACTGCATATTTGGAAAACAGAACTGATAGCTTAATTTTTAAACCGCTTACCAAATCATTTGAAATAATTTTAATAAAATGTTTAGACATATGTAATATGTAATATGTTGTATATTATTGTTACTGACCAAGGAGTATTAAAATGATCCACTCTCATTTCTTTTACATATGAATCACATGAACCTGGCTGTGTAATTCATACACTTGTTTAACAAGCTAAAAATTCTCCTTTCACTTCTGCAAGTTCCTTTTGTGTACATCATTGAAAAAAGCCATGAATGCACATCAGATCAATAATGTGTATTGAATGTGTGTTGGCAGTCACAAATTTTAAGACATGAAATAGTTTATTTTCTACGAAAAAAAAAAAAAAAAAAAAAAGAAAGCTCAACTAAGAAGACAAAGCAGAATAAACTATAGGGAGGTGTGGCAAATGGTTGGCTATAGATAAACAATATTCCTGACCCTAACAAGACATTGCAATAATTGTTTATAGATATCGCCCAGGCCTACTGAACATCAAAGCCCACCAAAGCAGGGGAATTTTAAAATGTGAATCTGAAACAACAGCCTGCAACCAGTTATTCCAAAATGTATTCTAATGCTAACCATAAAAAGCTGGAGTCTAATGTGTGCTTAATGTTAGCCTTTTAACAATGTAACTGCTGTGTAATTAGCCACTGCTGAGGAGTGACAAAGGGAGAGTGCGTCAGCAAAAGGGGCTGGGTACTTCCCACAAGCAGAGGAGACAGTCTTTGACTTCATACATGTGTATGTACACCACAGTGTTGCCCTTATCAGTGTCTGTATGTCTGTGTAAGAAATGAGTGGAGAAACATGATACAATTAACATCCTGAGTAAAAACGCTACGCAAGGCTTGCTGACCTTTTTTTGGATTAAATGGCAAAAAGGTTCATTATTGGGGTACAGACAGGTGCAGCAGCTCCACTTACAAAGACTACTCATCTGGCTTTCGTTTCAATAGGAACAGTGAGTGATTTAAAGTCGCATCTGCATTTAACCCTACAGGGAAGAGATCAGTAAAAGGATTGAAAATTGTACTCAAAAGCACACACGTAATGATGCGATATGTAAGGAAAAACAGAAGAGCAAATGTCCCTCACTCTGTCCACAACTACATTTGGGGGGCATTTTGTTGGCAACGTTCTGATCCACTTTTTGGTGCAGCGCCCTCAAACACCATCAATACAACTGAGGGAACAACTGGTTTGTCCTTTTTTTTCCACCTGCCTCTATTGCATTTGCATACACTCCATGGCCAAAAGTATACACAGCCCTGACTATCACACCTATATGAGCTTGATGAACATCCCATTCTAAAAACCATTGGCATTAATATGGAGTTTGCATCTCTTGCATCTACAAAAGCCTCTGCCCTTCTAGGAAGGACTTCCACAAGAATTTTAAATGTGTCCCTGTGGGAATTTGTGCCGATTCAGTCAAAAGAGCATTTATGATGTCAAGCACTGATGTAGGACAAGAAAGCCTGGCTTGCAAGTGCATTCCATGTTTTATGTTTCATGTGGCTGAGCTCAGAACTCCGTGCAAGTCACTGGTGTTTCTTCACTCCAAACTCGCCAGAACTATGCATTGCACACAAGAAAAAAAAATCCTTGCACTTGATGGCCGTTTTGACTGGAACCCATTTTTAAAGTTGCATGTAGAGAGCTTGATAGTTGACTGGTGCACATTCATTCTAGTGCTAGTTAAAAGAGACGGCCTTGTCTAGGCAGAGCCTGGGTGGTATAATGCAGCTTCCACTTCTTCACAAGCGATCTCGTGCTCACTAGGATATCCAAACAGCCATTCCCTTTCTTGTGCAAATCTTACAACTTTATCTACTTAGAATGCTCATTGGTCTTAACTTTCACAGCTTACCTACAGTCTGACCAACTGTATTTGAAGTAAAAGATCTTTCATCCAAAAGCAAACTTTTCAGTGATTCTGGTTGAGACAGACTGTAACTCAACTGTGGGACTAAACGCACAGTCAAACAGTTTTTTAGGTTAATCATTTTTATCACAGAATATTTAGTCAATCTCTTAAATTACAAAATGGCAAAAAAGTGTCATTTGTAATCCAGGCAAATCTAAATCTTAAGGGGGTTGAAAGTATATTGCCTGACAAATGCCATGCAGTTGACACTGATCATGGAAAAATAGGCTTGCCTTGTCTTGTTATATTACATCAAATACAGACCATTGATTAGATAAGTACCGCAATCTTTGGAGGTAATTAGTTTCCAAGGAAATAAAACAAAGTTAGCTACCATGCTTACCCACACCTATCAAGTATCATGCTTTGGGGAAACAGGGTTAGATGTGTTAGAAATTTTTCATTTCATTTACTGCCAGTAGTAAAGTAGTAAAGCGATAACATGGCTTGTTGAAAAAGGAAAGTTGACAATGAAAACAGTGTTTAAAAAAAAGAATGAAACTGGAAACAAAGAACTGAACGAACAGCACTTTTCTCCTCGGTTCAGGTTCATAAACAATGTCTCATATTCAGTGAGTCTGTGGCACAAATCAAAAGTGGAAACAAGTGGCAGGACTAAACAAAATCACTTGAATTAACCTCCCAACAAAATTCCATGAGGAAAAATAAAACAAACCCAAAGAGTGGTTATCGATTCCCTGATGGCACAAGAGCATGAAATGCTCTGTAAGAACAGCTTTATTTACTGTTTATTTAAATGTATTATTTATTTTACCTTATTAAAAGACAAGCATTTTGTCTGTTGTAAATAATTTATTTTAAAAAATAAGAAAATTAAGAAGAAAATTAAGACTTCTTAAAAAAAGTTTATTTTATAAACAATAGAAAACAGTCATACAATTTTAAAAAGCATATTACACTGTAATATTTTTAAAAAGCATTTAATAAAAATATATTCAAGGTTATATTTGTTGATATACTGTATAACTGTCATGACAATGGCGTCACAGACAAAAACAGCTAAGTTATCATGAGTTAAAATCTATGAAGGTTTAATGTGACATGCTCCAAAGTGACCTATTCATTGCCTCTGCAACCAAAGACAATAAAGTCCTGGCAATGTCCAAAATCTAGCCGTGTGACTGCTGCTAAGATACACGACTAAAAACAACCACTAAGGAGCCGCACAAAATGCAGTTTGTTTTTTTTTTGCTTGCAGTTTAAAAAAAATGTGGTTTTATTTTGACCACTATGTAAACAGGGGCACTTGCAAAAAGTACGTTACCTAGCAAAGCTGCTGTTGCTGAATTTGCTTTCTCCAGGTTTGCAAGAATGCCTAGTTGCAGTTACACTAATAACACATTTAAAGACTTGAAAAAAAAAATTAAGAAGCATAATAAAAGATACATCACAGACTCAAAGCAGACAGCTTGTTAATAAGTGTTTAATATTTGTATGTAATCATCATACCTACACAGAAAACATACCAAAAAAAAAAACAGTAAAAAAAAAAAAATATTTGCAGTAGCAGATTAAAATTGTTGTTTAAAAATAATTAAAACTTATGTTACTGAAAGTTATTTATTAATTCTTTAGAGTCAGTGTGGCACCAAAGTGTATTTCAAATCCGTGGAACACACTGCATATGTATGTGTGCATTATACTAGCGCAATTATTTTAAGATTAAGAAACCCTTATTAGTCCCACAATGGGGAAATTTCACCTCCGCATTTAACCTGTGAAGTGACACATCACATACAGTAGTGAGCACACACACTAGGTGGCAGTAAGCACACTTGCCCGGAGTGGTGGGTAGACCTATCCACAGCACCCAGGGAGCAGTGGAGGGCTAGGAGCCTTGCTGAAGGATGCCCCAGTCATGTACTGTCAGCTCTGAGGATTGAACAGGCAACCTTCTGATCACAGGGCCGGTTCCCTAACCTTCAGTCCACAACTGCCCCCATTTTAGAACTCTGGCTTTGCTGGCGGTAATTTTCATTAGATTTTTGTAAAGCCTAGTGCACTGACTTAACCAGTTTAATTAGCTAACTTACCTAATCTGCAAAACACCAAGCTAGCTACCTTCCACAAGCGTAAGACAATTTAGGTGCTACAACTTTAGCTGCTACAACTACAAAATTACTAGACAGCTAACATTCCATTATGAAAAACAATGAATACATTTGGGTTAAGAACTATGTATGTAGGTAATTATCACTGCCTGAAGTGTCAGTGGCGCTTCTGTGTAACTTGGGCAGCTTTTTCCTTATCAAGTACAGCCATACCAGACTGCTCTGCATTGAACTGGACTCACGAGACCAGTTATGGTTTCTTTTTCCATGTGTTGTACTGTTAAATCAGAACCAGGAAATACCCAAGAAAAATGCACAAATGCTAACAGGCTAATCGCCATGCACACACCACCCACCACAAAAGCATGTTTGATTTGGTCCGTCACTCCAACTCCTGTCTCTTGGCATGCTTTCATCTTCTTTATCCTCTAAATGGCACAACTCAATGCACCACACAAAAATTGTGTTTATCTCTGCTGTTGAAGTGACAATCGTTTGAATTTGAGCTCTCAGACACGCATCTTTATCCTCTAAACAGGTGTTTTTAATCGTCGGATTGCTAGAGCCGAGAACATAATGCAGTGGGAGGCATTGTGATTAAAGCTTTACAAAACAGGTCGATTTTGGCTGTCACATCACTGTCAGTGAGGCAATACTGTAGTTGTACATTTTTGTCATGTGTTATCGTTTATGTTGTATGTTTTTATCATCTATACTGATAAAATGAATGAACCCGGTTTTTAGGCATTCCATGTCGAACCGTGTTTATGTGGAAACGCCACTGGAATAGTTACACCCTGTGCTCAGAACTGTTCGGCCCTGCAGTGGAAAAGAGGCCTTAGATTACTAAAGGTAGACACTTCCACACATAAATGTACATTTTAGGAATTTCATTTCAGAAATGCTGAATGACTGAATTGACTGGTGTAAGCTGAACCAGCTGCAGCTGAACATCAGTAAGACTAAGGAGATGGTGCTGAACTTTAGGAAGTCAAAACATGTCAGCAGTCACCACTGATAGAGTGGACATGGAGGTGGTGTGGACCTACAAGTACTTGCACAACAAATTGGACTGGAACTGTAACTCTCATGCTGCGTACAAGAAAGGCCAAAGCCACCTGTACATCTTGAGAGGACTGAGTTCTTTTGGTGTGTACACAAAGCTCCTATGGACATTCTATCAATCTGTGGTAGCCAGTGCTATGTTGCGTGCTGGGACAGCAGTATTAACAAACTTGTTAGGAAGGCTGGCTCTGTTGTAGGAGTCAAGCTGGACACTTTGTTGTAACTACCTCATACCACTTAGTGGAACACCTGCTCTCATGTAAATACATATACTCTCTTATACAGTATCTCACACAAGTGAGTACACACTCCTCACATTTCTGCAAATATTTTATTATATCTTTTCATGGGGAAAACACTATAGAAATTAAACTTGGATATAACAAAGCAGTCAGCACGCAGCTTGTATAGCAGTACAGATTTACTGTCCTTTGAAAATAACTCGACACAGTCATTAATGTTTAAATAGCTACCAACACAAAGGAGTACACCTCACAGTGAACATGTCCAAATTGTGCCGAATTGTGTCGCTGTCCCTCTCAGGTGTCATGTGACTCGTTAGGAGTTCCAAGGTTCCAGGTGTGAATGGGGAGCAGGGCTGTTAAATTTGATGTTTGGGTATTCGCTCATACTGGCCACTGGATAATCAACAGGGCACCTCATGGAAAATAACTCTCTGAGGATGTGAGAAATAGAATTGTTGCGCTCCACAAAGACGGCCTAGGCTATAAGAAGATTGCTAACACCCTGAAACTGAGCTGTAGCATGGTGGCCAAGGTCATACAGTGGTTTTCCAGTACAGGTTCCACTCAGAACAGGCCTTGCCAGGGTTGACCAAAGAAGTTGAGTCCATGTGTTCAGCATCATATCCAGAGGTTGGCTTCAAAAAATAGACACGAGTGCTGCCAGCATTGCTGCAGAGGTTGAAGAAGTGGGAGGTCAGCCTGTCAGTGCTCAGACCATTTGCCATACAATGCATCAACTCAGTCTGCATGGCTGTCATCCCAGAAGGAAGCCTCTTTTGAAGCTGATGCACAAGAAAGCCTGCAAACAGTTTGCTCAAGACAAGCAGTCCAAGAACATGGATTACGGAAATCATGTCCTGTGGTCTGACGAGACCAAGATAAACTTGTTTGGCTCAGATGGTGTCCAGCATGTGTGGTGATGCCCTGGTGAGGAGTACTGAGACGGTTGTCTCTTGCCTACAGTCAAGCATGGCAGTGGTAGCATCATGGTCTGGCATTGGGGAGCTGCAGTTCATTGAGGGAAACATGAATTCCATCATGTGCTGTGACATTCCGATATACGACCCCAAACACACTCCAAGATGACAACTGCCTTGCAAATCAAAGTGAAGGTAAAGGTGATGGACTGGCCAAGTATGTCTCCAGATCTAAACCCAACTGAGCACCTGTTGGGCATCCTCAAGCGGAAGGTGGAGGAACGCAAGGTGTATAACATCCACGAGCTCTGTGATGTCATCATGGAGGAGTGGAAGAGGATTCCAGTAGCAACCTGTGCAGCTTTGGTAAATTCCATGCCCAAGAGGGTTCAGGCAGTGCTAGATAATAATGGTGGTCACACGAAATATTGACACTTTGAGCACAATTTGGACATGTTCACTGTGAGGTGTACTCACTTGTATTGCAAGCTATTTAGACATTAATGGCTGTGTGTTGTGTTATTTTCAGAGGACAATAAATCTACACTGTTATACAAGCTGTACACTGACTACTAATTATATCCAAGTTTCATCTCTGTGCAGCACAGCGCCCAGGGAGCAGCTGGGGGTTAGGTGACTTGCTCAAGGGCAACTTCGTCACGTCCTGTCGGCTCAGGGGATCGAACCGGCAACCTTCCAGTCACAAGGCTGGTTCCCTAACCTCCAGCCCACGACTGCACCAGCAGTTTACCTTAGTAATAAAAATTTTAAAATTAATTAAAAATGTAAAAAAAATATATAGTTTATATAGTTTACCTTAATTTGTCTATTTTTCTATTTCTGCCCAATTTGTGTTTTTCTACTGCTATTTTATTTCTGCCTAAAATGTGTAAGTTAATATGCAATTATATGCCCTGCTACTCTAACAGTGCAATTTCCCTTCCGGCTCAATAAAGTTCCATCTACCTACCTCCCCACTGGAAAATGGCCAAATAAGGTGTCAAATTAAATCTGGCCAAAATGTACTGCTTGTTAGTAATTTGTTAGTTTGTTAGTAAAAAAGCAAAAAAAAAAGCTGTTGTGTCACGTCAGGGGTTTGAAAAAACACGTTTTTGCAAAAAAGTAAGGAAAACCCATACCAGTAATGTTTTTGGGCATGTTTTAAGCTGATAGAGAATTCATCTCATATAAGTCATCACAGCAGAATGACTGTCCCATTCAGGCACTCTTATGTGTTACTTGGGTGTATATTCAATATACCTTCGATGTAGTCCTGATATATTAGATGCACTACATTCCGGATGAATAAAGTGGATTTTTTATTTTTTTTTTTAACACTGTCTAAGTTTCATTCAGTTTGACATCAGGATCGCAGACTGCATAACTGGTCAGCCAGGGTTTGCTGCAGTGGCCCTAAATCGTCCTGCAAGATTCATGGCACTTACCGGTGTTACTTCTGATTCAGATCAATCAACGGCAAGCAACACTGGAACTACAGAAAGAGGGAAAAAGGTCTGAGAAAGTCAAACATCAGCCAGTAACCTTTTCTGAACTGTTTCGCTTTCCGCCGTTCCAGTGTTACTTGCTTGATGTCTGTTAAGTCAGTGCATGTGCCCGAGGGATTTGTGAAGGGAACCGTGAATCTGATGCAACACTGGCAGCTTTACAGAGACTTGCAAGAATCCTCATTTAATCGATCCAACATCTTTACTACAAACTAAGCTTAGATTAATTTAGTTATTTACAGTTGGTATAGACAGCTGGCACATCGCAGCTTTGTGAGGAGGTGCTGGAAATGAGTGCAGCACAAGCAAAGCGTCATTAGGTGGCGGTAACATTTTACCAATTTGCATACTGTGACGTGTGACGTTATCAGTGCCTATAGCAGAGTTGAATCGACAGAGCACTGCAGAGGTGGAACTGATGATAAAATCGATCATTTTTACAGTTTGGAAAGATGTGTTCACATTTTAAGCAAGGCAGGTATATTTTATATTACAGAGCACTGCCTTTAATGAAAAAAGGTCGTAGGGTGTAGTTACTCTTTAATACTGAGAATCAGCCAGTACTTGGCCCAATCTGATATTGCTATAGATATTGTAGTTGCACAATGTGTATCTAAATGTATATTGAAGTTAGCAAAACCAGCCCAATTTGGGTAAAATATGATATGCTTCCAATTAAGGCTATAGTAAAATCACTTTTAAGCCGTTAAGTGTGTTTTTTTGTTTTTTTTTTGAGTGAAGTGTTTCCAGTGGCATGCTGTAGGCTTATCTGTTTTTTCATATATTCACACCTTCCTGACAATGCACCAGCATATATAGTTTATAACTATGTGAGTTAAAAATAGTAACTGTAGCATGTATGGTACTATTAGATGCACTGCTGTGTATCTAATATGCAATTAGTCTAGACAAGTCTTTCTATGTTTAAATACTTAAGGCCAATAGAATAACGAATGTATGGGAAATAAGAACCCTTCTTTCATAGATTCAGCGTAGCGATTATCAACACATCAGTGGGCGGAACGGAGATGCACAGGTGGATAACAGCCGCGGTTTTAACATTTTACAGTAATGCCCATTCATTACGATAGTGGCCTAGACAGAGCACAAAGAACTCCAACAAAGGGTCAGAAGAGGATCAGGCTTAGTATAGGTGATACTCCATCCAATAAAATATGCCTGGTTCTGATCATGATCCCCTGAATCAAGTAAAGACATCACTAAAAATAAACAAAGTAGCCTCAAACAGCGAGAAGACAGATACTGGTTGTTGTGTTCACCTTGCAGCAGCTTACTTCAGCAGTTCATGGTGTTTTCAGCTATAGAAATTTTATTACGATTTTTTTTTTTCACTGGCAGAACTGAGATCTACAGCGTTTTCCTGACGATACTTGAATCAGGTGTCTAACATTGATTTCCAAATTCTACAGCAGCAGAAATGATCTGATCAGGCAGTAAATGCATTATTCTTGTTTGTTGCTCCATACATTTCTAAAGTATGACTGGCTATAAATCAAACTTTTGAAGACCCTTAACCTGACAGGCTTTAACTAACAGTGAAACGTGAAGAGAGTGAATTAAGTCTCATGAGTGGTAAAGTTAGTTTTGTTTTCATTTGCATAATTTCTTTCTTCAGTAGCTTTCAAATGATGTATGCAAAATGATAATATGCATTAATTAAGACGATCAGTTCCCACTTAATACACATTTCAATTTAAACTTTTAGGATTACTGTGAACTTTCTGTAGTCGGGGCAACTGCAGAAAGCTGATCAGGGAGTGCCTAAAAATTATGATCAAAGTCAGAGCCTGACCCAGCAACATGAAACCTTTTGAGCCAGTATAGCCTTTTAGCAGATAGAACAAATAATAGCCAGTCAGATATTTCAGAATGGACTCTATATATTGTTACTGTTGATGAGGGGTCGCAAAAGAACATTTCTACCAGATTGAATTTTTTTATGTTGGCATGAAAAACAACAGATTTTTAGTAAAGTCTCAGGACAGTAGTATAGTTTTTAAGTAGTTTGCATTTGAGCCAATGTACTGTGTCATTCTCCATCAATTACTTGTTCCCTTGTGCTTTAGTCTCAAAACTTTAATATTAATATAATAAAAGAATTCCGAATGTCAAGGTTTGAGTATACATGTCTAAACTTAAACAAATTATTCTGTTATACAAATCTGTAATTTGTCATCTTCATATTTTAAGTGTTTTCATTTATTAGGTATTATAGTATTATTTCACTAAAAGTGAGATTAATGACTTTCTGAGTGGCACATTTAATTCACTTATAATCATTCTGTTTTGTGCAGTTTTTGTGTTGAATGTGTGATAAGGCAAGTTACTGTTTAAAAAGTCTTGTTGAAATAGTTTTTCCTTTACTTAAACATTTTAATTAAAGACAAATAATCCAAAAGTAATGGAAACTAATCATTTTTAACAGGTAACCTGTCACCTGCAACAGATTTTTTCTTAAAGTAACCCTACCAATCCTGTTCCCAACTGCAAAAGTAAACTAATAGAACAGAAGTAAACTATTAGAACAACTATTAGACTATTAGAACATAAACAGTTGTTTGAATGTTTGTAAAGAGGAAGGAGATGCCATCAACAAGGGTCTTCCATTGTGTCCTACAACTATTGCCTGAAAGTGTAGGAAACAGTTACCTGTCAAAGATAGCTCCAACACCTGCACTGTGTGCACTGTTCCTGTGAACATGGAGGCCAGTGGCCAGCAAAATGCCATCCTTTACTGTGATGGAGCGATGGGAGAATGAAGCAATCAGCAGTTCATTCCAGCCTAAAATGAAAGGATTTTGGAAAAAGAGTTAGAACATATCAAATAGTGAATGGGTCTTATAAACTGAGTATCCACTGATTTGACACATCTCTCCTATCACCTCACAGAGACAAGCCATTTAGTCTGCATCTCCATTTCAGCAATTTTAGCTACAGCAAGCAAACACAAGAGGTTAAGTGCGTCACAGTTCACATAAGGCATGTAAAACAGAACATACTCCACCAAACAGAGAATTATTGATGGTATTTGTCAACCTCCCACTGTGGTCATTTCAGGGACTATATGTGCAACAAGGGCATACCCCCATTTTTGCAGTTAAAATAATTTCGTTACAGTAGCGTGCAAACACCACACGTTACATACAATATATCGAGCGTAAAATGGCCATTTTTACAGTAGATATTTCTGAGATCAGATAAAAGTAGAGAAGTCAAAGTAAAATAAGTGGGAAACAAAAACAGAAGAAAAAAAGGAGTTTACAAAACTTCAAATTCTTAACCTATGTCCTTCTAAATTTAGTTCTTTATTTAAGATATAGCGAAAAAATTCTAACTGTGCAATATCTTATTAGACCACTAAAACTGTCACCATCAGATAAACAGTACTTAGTTTTCATCTTTGAGAAATGGCAGAATATCAAGTCCCACTCTTGCTTCAGATCTGGAAATAAAATCTCAGTGTCCAAAACTCATTATAATAAAATGTGTTACTAGGAACATGAAAAACAGAACATGCAATCAACTTCTAAGACTAAATTCTGGAGGCATGGAAAATATCCCTACAGATTTCTTTGAAATACTGAAAGCAAGTCTCATCAAAAAAAGAGTAGACATGCTAAATACTGAAAATTTTGATATTTAGTTGTTGAGGCTTCTGAGTAATTCTGCTAAACAGATGTTTTTGCCCCCCCTCCTGAAAAATTAACTTTATAATTATTGGCCGTTAAATGTCTATCACCCATGTTAATATAATAGCAGGCAACATAATTTCCCTGCTGATCCTTGATCATAAATATGCAGTCAATGTTGAGCCTACAGTTATCTGGTGATTTTGTTCATTGTTACTTGATGTCTGAAGTTTAATTTAAAAAAGTTTAACTACTAGAATGGCAATTAATGTCAATTAATGGCAATTTTAAATTTACCTGCTTATTTACCCTACCGTAACAGAATCAGTGTTACAAAACACATTTAGCACGTTAAGGTATGTCAAGAAATCTCCGTAAGACATTAAGCTATATTGCAGCATATTTTATGCAACAAAAGGAATACAAGTAATTTTGAATTTCATGTACGGAAACATTGACCTCAAATTATTTACTTGCAAAAATAGACACCATTAAAAGAAATCCAACGCATAGTGAAATTTTTTGATTGATAAATGATAAAGAAATACGCCTTAAGCAGAACAGATACATGATTTACCCAGTTCTGCAAGTTATCGTTTTCCTTGAAACAATTTTGAGGATGTTTCAAACTATTGCCTTAATATTTTGTTACAAGAAAAGGGATGAGCAATTACCAATGACATTACAAGAAGACATTCTAGGGGGACAAGGTGATTAACTTGTCCCACTGAATTTGTATAAGCCCAGCGAGAATCTGCAGAGAAGTAAGTTTCTCAACAATAAAGCCACTGGTAAAGTTCTGATATGCACAGTCACAAATAAAGGCAAATACAAAAGGTCTGGGTCAAAAAACAGTTATCCTGTTCCTTTAACCTTCATAGAGTTTCCTAAGAGCCAGTCTAACACCTAGTTTATAATAACATTCAAATAGTTTAATCAATTAGATTCTGCAAGTATCTAGAACTGCACTGGAGCCACGGTACAAAATTCTTCTTGAAGACATTTCCCCAGGTGGTGTTTTGATGATAGTCGAGGTTGGGACCGCCTTTAAACATGTCAGCCCAAAATCTCCTATAGGTGCTCAGTTGAGATCTGGTGCCTGTCATTTTCATTCAGCTCAAACCATTCAGTGACCCCGTGTGCCTTGTCTCATTTATGGAGGCATTGTCATCCTGCAGGATTCCACTGCAAACAGGATAGAAAATGTTCAAATCTACTTCTTAAAAATAAATAAATTAGTGTTAGGAGCATCAATGTGAGAACAATTTTTGACCCAAGTTATCTGCCTCTTCAGTGTGCGTATACATTAAGCACAAAGGAGGGGGGGCATATTATGGCATACATCACAAGATGACTAACTATCCTGCCAAATAAACTGGCATAGTAATCTCATAGGTTAATTACAAACTGCTTGTTAGAGACTTACATTTTTTGCTTTTGCTCTCACGGCAGAGGACATAAATTTCATACTTTTCATACTCTCAAAAGTTTCAAAACACACTGTGCAGCATCATGGCAGAAACAGGAACTAAGGTCAGATGCATGTTTGCAGTGCACAACCCAGCATTATCAGCCAATAAGGCTCCATCAAATTGATGAAGCTGTACTGGTGGCTCATGGTGGTTCAACATCTTAACAGGACACCATGTTGGATTCTGGTCCTTTAAATGTATCACCTGTCTGTGTGTGTCTGCCATTAGCCAAAATCTGCTGTGATCTCCATGTATGATCCACCTATCCACTAATGGTACAAACATTTAACATTTACCAGCACGCAGGAGGATGACCTGATCATCCAAAGGCAGTTCTGAGAAATGTGGGATCCTCTTGGCCCACTCCACCAGAGTGAAGAGCTGTTTGTCCGCTGCCTGGCAGATGTTAGTGACAGGATCATTTGGCTGTGGGATGGATGAGGAAAGAAAGAATGGGGGAGGGGACGATGGATGGAGGAAGAGAAAGGGAGAAAGAGAGAGAGAAAAGGGGAAAGGGGAGAGGGCGAAAGAGAGAGAGAGAGAGAGGGGGGAGAGGAAGAGCGAGGGAGAGGCGGGAAACGGGTAGAGAGGTACAAGACAAGGTGTGGGGTGACAAGAGAAGGAGAGGGCAGAGAAGCGAGGGAGAGGTAAAGAAAGAAAAGAAGAGAGATGTGAAGAGGAGGACAAGAATAGGAAGGGAGAAAGAAGACAGGAAAAAGGGAAAAGAGACCGGGGGAAGAGAAAAAGCAGAGAAACATTGTAGATACTGGTCAACATACGGTTAATTACATTTGGAGCTTTTAAATCCAAAAAAAACTTAAAACAGTTTGTGGTGTGTCAGGTGAGTCACTCACAGAGCTGGTCCCTGAGCTTCCATCAGAATGCATTTCTGTTTTCTGTTCCACAGCCATTTCTGCTTCCAGAATCTTTTCTACTGGCATCTCTTCATTCACTGCGCTGGTAGACTCCGCTTCCCCTTCTCGCTCTTTGTTCCTCTGACGCTCTTCCTGAACGGCTGCAACCCACGCAAAGAGCAACACGAAAGAGAAAAAAGATGAGATAAAAATCAAAGAAAGTCATGAGATCAGTGAAAATTGGAAAACAGAGTAGGAAAAAAAGGGAAAAAATAAATAAAACCCATATTTTACATTATTTATATATATATATATATATATATATATATATATATATATATATATATATATATATACATATACATACACACACACACACACACACACACACACACACACACACATCTATATATATATATATATATACATATATATATACACACACACACACACACACACACACACACACACACACACAAAAACCGGATTCCAAAAAATTTGGGACACTAAACAAATTGTGAATAAAAACTGAATGCAATGATGTGGAGATGGCAAATATCAATATTTTATTTGTAATAGAACATAGATGAAAGATCAAAAGTTTAATCTGAGTAAATGTAACATTTTAAAGGGAAAATATGTTGAATCAAAATTTCACAGTGTCAACAAATCCCAAAAAAGTTGGGACAAGTAGCAATAAGTGGCTGGAAAAAGGAAATTGAGCATATAACGAACAGCTGGAAGACCAATTAACACTAATTAGCTCAAGTGACAAAATGATTGGGTATAAAAAGAGCTTCTCAGAGTGTCAGTGTCTCTCAGAAGCCAAGATGGTAAGAGGATCACCAATTCCACCATTGTTGCACAGAAAGATAGTGCAGCAATACCAAAATGGGTTTACCCAACGTAAAATAGCAAAGACTTTTAA